>NW_023494788.1:5586305-5608805 GCF_904425465.1 Colossoma macropomum | reverse complement strand
AAATATGGAGAGAATTAGAAGTGCAATGTGTGCGTGTGGGTGTGAAAAAGTGGATGCTCACCTTTGAGCTGTGGAGAGTTCGGCCTGAGCGGCTCAGACTCTGTAGGAGTGTCCTGGATAGATGAGTCCTCCACTCTGTTGGACAGCAATACATACTTATAAAAGAAGTCAATGAGCAGTTGCTGCATTCTTTCAGAAAATGGTTATGAGAGATATTTTTATAAGACTTCATGATTTCCTCAAAGACATTAACACATTATGATACAACTTGTAAAACTGTCACTTTCAGAGATGGGAAGTAGTTTTTCAGAGTGAAGAATATGTGATGAATTGCATGATTGTGCACTGACACCAGAAAGATCTTAGAAAAAGATAAGAAACCGTAACCTTTTTGTTGTTCCTGTGTTGGAAAGTTGGATAAAACTTCATAAGAACGCTCCGTAAAGACATTCTAATGTCTGTATCATCCTAACACCAAGTTTTGAATTCATGTTAAATAATTTCAAACATTTTTCATAGTATTCAAAGTACATTTTGAGTAAATTGGTTTTGTGTTATTTTTTTGTGAGTACTGGGAAACAGTTTGACACTGTCCATTGTAATTAACGCTAAAACAGTTGTATTTTTTAAAAAAAAGGAATATTGGCTCTTTAAAGACCTTGTCAAAAGGCTAAAAGTCCAATCAAACAGGTGCTGGTTTAGCCTCTGGTAGTCACTGAGGGCTGTAGTGTGTATCTGTTTCGGCTCTGTACCTGCTGTCACTAATGACTTTAGCTCCTTAACACAGCAGGAAGCTGGTTAGTGAAATCTGGTGTTTGGTCACAGAGCCGTGACAACTGCTTATAATGCTGGAGCTCTTGGCAGATTCACCTGAGCATCCAAAGCCTAAGCCAGTTCTCATCAGTTTCTGTCCTGCATAGTTCAATGATTTTTTTTTCCTTGTTCTTGCATTTGATTCAGCTCACAATCATTTTTTCATTCAGCTGGCACTCGTATCCAGAGTGACTGTAAGCGTCTGACCTAAAAAAAACTACCATAACTTGATCTAGTTCAATAAATACAAGTTTAGACAACTATTAGAAAGAAATTTTACAGATTTGTCAAAACCTCTGCATAATTAAGTCATTAAGATGTAAACAAGTCATTCAGAGTGGTTTGATGCAAAATGGTTCACTGTAGAGAAAGTTATTCACTCAGATTTCTTACAGTGGCGGTGATAGGAACCAGGAGTCATGTTGTCTACAACACAAATAACATAGTACATAATTTTATGTACTGTCCAAAATGACCAGTGAACCTAGTTTTATATGTAATGTCGTATCATCTAAGTTTTAGATGTAATGTAGTGTCTTATGAGTATTATTTGTAATGTTGATAATCAAATTGTGGTAAAAATGAAAACTACGTTTTCTTTGAGGACTATTTTTCCTTACAACACTCTGCATCTCCACAATGAATAAATAAAAAAAATAAAAATAAAGCCAAAATCTTTCCAAAACAATCATAAAACTATGGAGCCCTGCTGGTGACATCCTGTGTAAATTAAAATAATGCGTGGCCACGACTTAGTAAGGCATGGGAACAAGATAATTCAGTAGTGGCCACAACTTAATAAGGCGTGGGAACAAGGTCCTAATGCGTGGCCATGACGTAGTAAAGCATGGGAATGAGATCATGCCTTACTAAGTCGTGGCCACGACTTAATTATCTCATTCCCATGCCTTATTAAGTCGTTGCCACACATTAGGATCTTATTTCCATGTGTTAATAAGGCGTGGCCATGCATTATTTTTTATTTATATGGGATTTCACCATCAGGGCTCCATATAAAACAGTGTCTCAGGCATCGGACAACATCTTCATAACCAATTCAAGTAAAGGTTTCTGTGAGGCATTGGACATTTGGTTCCTATCACCACTGCTATGAACAGACCATCAGATTCAGGCTCTGCAAATTTCTCTAGAACAAAGCATTTCACATCTCACCACTCTGAATAAACTGGTTTAGATATTAACAATTTAATCATGTAGAAAATATGACAAATCTAATTCCTGTTTAAATTAGAGGCCAGCACACAAAGTTTAGATTACACAAGACTGCAAAAATCTAAATTGAGCATCGCTGTGGCTCTCCTAGACTGGCACTGAGGAACACTGCTCAATGGCTGAATCGACTTCCTGTTTGAAATACAGTGCATGACCGGGCCATAAGACTAAAGGCCTTTAGGCTTATGGCCTGTAAGTCTAAAGCAGTAGCAGGTAGTGTATTGTGTATAGGATGAGACTAGAAACAGCAGTATAGGACTGAACTTAGATTCATTTGGGATTCAGCCTTAGTGAGCATGAAGCTGGAGCACAGATGGAGCTGGAGACAAACCTGGTGCTAATGAGCTCTGGAGGATTTGAAAGCCGCTCCTCAGATGGACTCACGGTCACCATGCTGGGGTCCAGCGGACCATTCTGGTCCCGGCTGTGCTGTCTCTCAGTCGATGATTTGACTCCTAAAGTGTCTACACACACAAAAATATATGCACACTACAACTGAGAATTCAACCAAACCGACCTTAGTGATGAGCTACTCTGTTCTGTCTGTAGGGTTTTTTTGTTTAACAAACACCATCTTATACTTGGTGCTAATGTAATGGACACAGTACAGAGTCTCTTGTTTTTGTTTTACAGCAAATCATCATAGGGAGCAAAATTAAACTGAATTTTTTCACTGTTTCTGTAAAGGTCACAAAAAACAACACAATTACATATCCATCTTTTCAACCTATAGCAGTTTAGCCTTGTCTGTTCACTCTGGAGTTTTAAACTGATCGACTGATAAAGGGACGATGCAGAACAGTCGACCAGAACAGAGATCATTTACATAAACCATTCTTAAAGGAACAGTCACAAAACAGGCTCTTCAAGAAAAAAAAAACGGAAAAATGTACATATAAAAATTTATGATGTTTTTGTTACATAAAACCACACATTTGTAATAAGTGGACATCAAGATAACCATGTGGTGATGTGCACAGTAGGATAACAGAGTCTCTCTACATCCTATTTTACAAAGACAATTAAAAAATACTTTATTAAAGTTTATACTTCACAATTCTATTCAGTCAAACAGAGTAAAATGGGTATGGATGGACTTTGGTAGCAAATGATGACTTTTTCTGCTTTTTTTCATTGTTTTGCTCTATTTGAGCAGCTTTCAGTGCAGTTTACAACACTGTTAGTGTTTTAGTTTAGTTGATTTTTTTTACTATCCTAATTTAATTTCTAATTCAATTTTTTAATGTAATTCTTTCTTTTAAATCTATCGTTTTAATCATGTTTTTAAGTTCTATTCCCCTTTACTTTTTTAAATGACTCTGTATTTTTCATAAAGTACTTGGAATGACAGCAGTGTATGAAAGGTCCTATATAAATAAACTTGCCTTGCCTTGTTAGCCTACATGTCTCCACCAATATCAGGGAAGTGGTTGTGATTGTGTTTGCATGTGCTTAAAAATTCACAAAGTGTGCACTTGGCAAGAATATGCCAAGAATATGCCATGTTTCAAGTAACCAGTGACTTCTGCCACTGTCAGTTACACTTCTCTGTGAGAGCAGACCATCGTTCACTGCCAGCTTGTACACTCGGCTTACATCACATGGTAATCAGCTGCTATCGGATGTTGGTATTGGTGCATTTTTATGAGTATGAGTAAAAGAGTATGATATCAGGCTGATACCTGATACCAGAATGAGCAGCGATATTATGAAGTTAAAGTGCAGATTATCCCAGGATGAATTCTGAACTGTGCAGAAGCATTTTAGTTGCTCACATCCAACCAAATACTGTCAAAATTCATTGGATGGCACTTCAGCAGGACAGTGACCTGACACATATTAAAAATGCAACGTTCTTGACCGACAAGACGATAAGCCTCAATTCAGAAAACATGGAACTGAACTGAAAATCACATTGAAAATCACCAAATGGAACAAAACTGAAGAACCCTGCTCTAGAATCTAAAAGACTCAGGTTTTCTTGCCTTCAGAGTCAATGTGAACTCTACTGGGGGAATGACCAGGTGTCGCTTTAAGCAAGCTTTTCTGTGCAAACAGCACCAGTATGTGCAAAAACTGAAAAATGGATTAAAACATTACGTCTAGAATGAGTGGACAGTATCAGAAACACCAGGAATACTTTAGAGCAGAGGGGTCAAACTTGTTCCTTCCAGGTCACAGCACTGTAGTCTTTAGCATTCATTCTATTTAAACACACTTCAGCTAATCAGCTAATCAAAAAGGTTAGAAGAAGGAGAACACTAATCTCTGTAGAGCTGTGGGCTGCAAGGAACCCAGTCTGACACCTCCAGTTTAGAGCATTATTTATCTATGTAATGTACTTCATATTCATATAAACATAGAGCATAGAACTAACATACATACACTGTTAAAAATTACCTATAACAACCTACAAATTCACTGGTTATATAAATATGAACACTAACTGGTAGGTACTGGAATTAATCTAAACACACTAATAATTATAAGTCTGGAACAGCCATTCAAAAGTGTGGAATCGCTGTTTTCGGTAATATAAAAAAACGATTTTGTGGCATGTTTAAAGCTATTCGGTAATATTTTACATTAAGGGTCGCATATTCATTAATAATTGTATGCTAAAAAGTAATAAAATACTTCTTTATGCATTAATTACTCATTAGCATTAGTTACTGATTGAGTACTTAGTAACTGAGTACACTGTTAACTGATGGTTTGGGTTGTTCCTAATTCACAGATTAATTACTCATTAACTGTGTAGTAACTGGTTTCTTATTAAACTGCTAATTAACCGATGAGTGTGTTTACTCATGTAAATAAGTAACATGAGAAATAATGAATACTTATGACTTAATTCTGTTAGCTATCTTTTAATTAATCTGCTGATCTGTGGTTACATTTTCCTTCACTGTGCAGTCTTATATGGAACTCAGTCTTTGTCTTTACTGAACACTTTATCTTCATGATTCACCTCCGCATATTATTTACATTTTCACAATTAATTGCTCCTTACTTCAGGTTACTTATCCATTAATTACTGCTTTTTGTGTTTCTCCAAGTAAAGTGGCAATCTTCACTACATGCTAATTTGCATACTAATTATACTAACTGTCACTGGATCAGATGTGCAAGTATAAAGGACTTAATCATAAATTCATAGTATAAATAGTAATGAGAATAATCACTTCACTGGGAAGGACACAAAATGGCAATTACTTACATTAAATCAGTAGATTAATTAACAGATAATTAACAGGATCAACTCATAAGTACTTGTTGGTTCTCATGTTACATATTTACATAGCAGTAAAGTTCATTAGCAGCATAGTAATCAGCTCTTAGTACACAGTTAATAAGTAATGAAGCTGTGAACTAAGAACAAACTAAACTATCAATTAACAGTGTACTCAATTACAAAGTACAAGCCCATTTCCAAAAAAGCTGGGACGCTGTGCAAAGTGTAAATAAAAACAAAATGCAATGATATGCAAATCATTTAAACCCTATATTTTATTGAAAATTGTACAAAGACAACATATCAAATGTTGAAACTGAGAAATGTAATTGTTTTTTGAAAAATATATGCCCATTTTGAATTTGATGCCAACAACACGTTCCAAAAAAATTGGGACGGGGGCAATAAAAGGCTGGTTAAGTTGTGTAAAGCTAAAAAAAAACAAAGAAAAAAACAACCCGGTGGTTAATTCACAACAGGTCAGTAACGTGATTGAGTACAAAAAGAGCCTCCCAGAGAGGCGGAGTGTTTCAGAATGAAAGGAGGGGTTCACCACTCTGTGAAAGACTGCATGATCAAATAGAACAACAATTCAAGAATAATGTTTCTCAACATAAAATAGCAAAGAACTTTGTTTTTCATCACCTACGGTACAGAATATCATTAAAAGATTCAGAGAATCTGGAGAAATTTCTGTACGCAAGGGACAAAATCAAAAACCAGTATTTGCTGGCTGCGATCTTTGGGCCCTCAGGCAGCACTGCATTAAAAGCAGACATGATTCTGTAGTGGAAATCACTGCATGGGCTTAGAAATATTTCTGAAAACCACTGTCTATGAAAACAGTTCGTTGCTGCATCCACAAATGCAAGATAAAACTCTAAAATGCAAAGAGGAAACCAAATATAAACAGGATCCAGAAACACCACCGCCTCCTCTGGGCCTGGGCTCACTTAAAATGGACTGAGGCGAAGTGGAAAAATGTCCTGTGGTCTGATGAATCAACATTTGAAATTGTTTTTGGAAATCATGGACACTGTGTCCTCTGGGCTAAAGACCACTCATCAGTGCCCAGTTCAAAAGCCAGTATTCATGATGGTATAAGGGTGCATTAGTGCACATGGTATGGGTGATGTACACATCTGTGAAGGCACCATTGATGCTGAACAATATATACATGTTTTGGCAACATATGCTGCCATCCAGACGACGTCTTTTCAGGGAAGGCCTTGCTTATTTCAGCAAGACAATGTAAAACCACATTCTGCATGTATTACAACAGCATTGCTCCATATTGAAAGAGTCCAGGTGCTAAACTGGCCTGCCTGCAGTCCAGACCTGTCACCACTGATAACATTTGGTGCATTATGAAATGAAAAATACTACAAATGAGACCCTGAACTGTTGAGCAGCTGAAATCCCATATCAAACAAGAACAGGAAAACATTTCACTTTCAAAACTACAGCAATTGGTCTCCTCAGTTTCCAAATGCTTACAGAGTGTTGATCAAAGAAGAGGTGATGACACACAGTGGTAAACAGGTCCCCGTCCCAACTTTTTTTGAACGTATTGTTGGCATCAAATTCTAAATGGGAATATATTTTTCTAAAAACAATAAAATTTCTCAGTTTCAACATTTGATATGTTGTCTTTGTAGTATTTTCCTTTAAAAATATGCTTTACTTGATTTGCACATCACTGCATTCTATTTCTATTTACATTCTGCACAGCGTCCCAACTTTTTTGTAATAGGTTTGTACTTAAATCAGTAACTAATGCTTAATGAACAGTTAATTATATTTAAATAATGAGTTTAATTGGTTATTAGCAGATATTTATCAATTAATTTGCAACCCTTAATGTAAAGTGTTAGCAATTATTTTAATAAGATGCTATTCTAACTAATTAAATGCTGTGTTAATGTTAGACGTGTCCAGAATGATGAATAGAGCTGTAGATGATTGTATAATGACTGAAAAGCTCAATAAATCACAATAAAATTAACATTCAGAATGCTTCATACTTGATAGGTGGCAGGTGTTTCCAAAAAAACAACGTGCCAACAAAATATCTTAAAATACTTTCCTGTATCCACCTAATAGCATTTGAATCTACACTGTATAAGTAAACAAAATGACAGCAATTAATATGAGTGAATCCAAACTTTTGAACATCAGTGTTAAGTCCTAATATGCAAGACAGGTGAAGACTTGAGTCGTTATAATTAGCTTTGAGACTATGAATGCAAAGTCATGAAAAGTGACTCATATGTTCCAAAAGGGGAAAAAAAAACAAAAAAACACCTTTTCTTTCTTACACTGTAGTTGAAGAAAAGAACAGAGGACAGAAAAGACCCAAAAGAGAAACCGGTCCCAAAAGAAAAGCTGCTGAGTCGAGTTTGCAGTGGGTCTAATGTATGTACTGTTTGGACTGAATACACGCAAAAGGCCTTTAGTTGGGCAACAAGTTCCAAAATATGAAAAATTTAGCCCCTGAAACTAAAAACACTTCATGGCCTTAGTGAAGAAAGTGCAGTTAACATATTAGAAGGGAAAGGAAAAAGGGTTACACATGTGAATGTGTGGAGTGGGTGTAAATGGCAGTGGGTTATTCTTCTTAAGGCCAGCTTGTGTTGTGCAGGCGCAAAAAGAGCAGAGAGCTTTTTTGCCTCATGATCCATTCACAATATTTTCCTTTAAGTGTCAAAAGTAGACTAGACTAGAATGGCAAACTTGGATGACCCAAATTCTCGGAACACAATTGCTTATTATTACAGTATGGTTTATACATACAGTCATATGCAAAATTTTGAATATCCCTGGTAAAATGTTTTGTCCTGAGTTTAACATACTGGAAAAAAATAAAACACAAAATATAAAATGTGCTATAACTTTTGCACATTTTATATTTTTTCCCACAATATGTTAAATTTAGAACAAACAGTAATTGTGCATTAAAATGTGCAGACATGTCAATGTAAATCTCATTTGACTGGGGGTGCCCAAACTTTGGCATACAACTGTGTAGCGTATTGGTAAACAAAAGGCAGAAACGGAAACTGAGTTGAAAATCAATTTATTTAATAGTTACAAGCTTTAAATATTATAAATAAAAAAAAAAAACATTGTCTCTTGCTGTGAAATATACAAGCTTTCAGGGGCATTATAAATAGTGCTAAAATTTACAAAACATTCATTACTCATTCTTAGAGGACGTTTGAGAAACTGTGCAAAACTAAGATCTTCCGTTAAGTGGCGACCTCAGAACAAGGCAGAGGTGTGGAGTGGGATTTGGATAGTAAAGCAGCTTCTGCAAGAAAGCGACATAAGGACATACACAGAGGAAGAAGAGTGGGAAAGTTTGGGGGTTACGCCACATGAAATAAGAACAGCAAGAAAAGCAGACCATAGAGGCATTCAGTGGTTTCACAAGCAAGCCTAGATGCTGGAGAGCACTAGTGCTTGGCACTTCTGTTAGTGAGTTAGCTTTGGGGATGAGCTGATACATTTGTGCGTCTCAATCAGGCACAGTGACACGACAAAACGCTTTTAAAATGCGTACATACAGAAGACCCAACGCCACATTCTCAAAACAGGTGGTTAATATGTGGTTATAAGAAGCAGAAGAGGCAGCAAAACAAGTGCAAAGCAGAATACAACACCCTGATCACCTGACTCATGCAGGCCAATCATCTTCCTGATGCCACCATTCTGTCAGTCAGGGGTTGGAGCATTGGAAACTTGAAACAGACCAATGTATGAGGCGGAAAAGAATGAAGAAATGAAGAATGAAGAGAAATTGAGGAAGGGATTTTAGTTGGAGACTCATGTCTATATAGCACTTAGAAATACATACGAAGGAAAGTCTATGATTACATTCAGTAAAGTACAGTGCTTGCAAATGCCATAGAAAACGTGTAATACTGGTAAAATTCTTAAAAACCGACAGCTTTTAAATCTTCCTCTGTCGTTGTCAGTCGTTGTAAAGCATTTAAAAAGACAAAAGCAATACTGTTTGGCATTTCCATTGCACACAACACGGCGAGGAAAAACGCAAGTCAAAGCCTGAAAAATAGCAGGGTTTTCAGTCCAAAGCTGACCATGCAATTCAGCTTTGGTCATCCCAGCCCCTAGCAATAAAGTGCTTTTAATCGATTGGTTTTTGGTCAATTCATTTTCAGACACAGTTACATATCAATACATAAAGGCAGAGTTCTTAAACCCTGTAGAACAATGTTTCCCCAGTCCTGGCCCTGCTCTGTATATTTTAGTCTCATAACGGGAACGTCTTGGGACAACCATGAGAAATATTGGGCTAAATGAAGGTTGGGATGTAGACTTAAAGTCGGAACAAACTGAAAGTAAAATTAAACCAATCTGACGCCTCGTGAAGGCGGAGCTCAAAGAAGGGGGCAAAGTTGTGCTCATCAACATCTGGACAATGGACAACAATCCCACCGTTAACCCATGGATGTAATGTAAGTTAGCATGACTGAAAAGTCCCCTAAAGACTCTAAGCCCGTAGACGCGTCTTGCAGGAGAAAACATTTAAATTAGCCAATGACAGCGTGTTGCTTCGCTTGTGTTACTACCTGTACTCTGGACATTAAAAGAGCATGGATGCTAAGAATTTGGGGGTGGGTTTTAGAGTACTTTGCTATCTAGTACCACATGTTGAACAAGTTGTCCCTAGATGTGTATTCTCGCTACGAGATCATGCCTGGCCCCACAAGGCCAGTACTTTCCCCTCACTCAACAAATGAGCTCACTAACAAGAACTTAATGGGATTTAAATGGGTACTAGAGCTGGAAAAACCCAAAATGTGCAGCCAATGTGGTACTGAAGAACCAAAACTGGGGAAAAAAAGGAAAATGCTGCTCTAGTTGATTAAAATTTATGACAAATCAAGAACAGAATCCAACTTAGATCTTTCAAAAGGTTAATACAATCAAATTTGGAGTATAATTTAGAATTTGCCACCAAATCATTAAAAACACAAGTACCTTCTTTACAAGTGTAGCCTTAAGCAACAGCAGTTGCTGATTAATAAGTAGATTTCCAGCCAAGACTACAGGGTTAAAGATGACCCCAAGTCAACCTCTAAACACCTCATGGATACAGAGGGCAGTAGACAGCCTCTAAAGACTAGTCTCTCCCAGAGGCCTAGCTAGTGCCAAGCTAACTTTATGCTATGCTAATATCTGAGTGCTTCCCTCAAGGCCAATTTGCCATGCCATCTCCTGCAGCATAAAGAGCAGAGGAACTCCCAGGCTCAGAAGCTCATAAAAGAAGGCATAGTCCTCCTGCCGCTCTCTGAGGTGTACCCCTACAGCCTGGGCCGCCCCATGCATCCGGCGGGCTAGCCAGCGGGGCGTACCAGTCAGACTGCGGCCCACGTGCAGTGGCCACTGCAGGCTTTTCCTAAGGAGGGAACTCAGGGTACCTGAAGGCTGGCTGCGGAGGCTGCCAGTGGCTGAGTAACCATCACTACCATCCACTGAAGACACGCTGCCTCCATGGTTCTGCAATGAGGAGGTAAGAAGAGAAGATACAAAATAACCATGAAACACCTGAAAGGCCATGACATGTTCTAGCTGTGGGAACTGTGGAGTTGTGTGTGTGTGTGTGTGTGTGTGTTTGTTCTGTGTTATGTATCGTTGATTATGTATTTTGTTATTTTCTGATTGTAAAGCGTCCTTGAGCATGGGAAAGGTGATATATAAATAAAAGTGATGACTATGACGATCGACATTTGTTGAGTGCAAGCACTGGATATTACCTCTTTCTTTCTATGCCTGTGGCTGGCTTTTCGCTGTGAAAAGTGAAGCTTGCAGTAAAACTTGCCTGAAAAAAAGAAAACAAAAACGACACATATGCACTTTATTATAAAGGAAAATATAACCATGACACACTCAGTGCTGTTTTCAGACAAAACACTTCAAATGATCAAAATGCAGACCTGAGGCTCTGAAAGAAAAAGGCCAATCAAGAGAAATGGGTCAAAAACATTTGTTTAACAGGTTCTACACTGTTAGAAATAAAGGTTCTGTGCAGGTATATCCTTCAAAAGGTACAACAGTGGCTTTAAGGTCCAATTGTGAACCTTAAATAAGTTTTTCCAGGTGAAAAGTACATAGTTGTACCTTTTCATAATCTAATATTTTAAAACAGAACAATAAAATAAAAAGCCTGGAGTCGAGACGGGGTGTGTGGAGTCAGTACAGCTTAGAAAATTTCATTTCAATGGATTATGGTACAATTATGTTCCCTAACTAAAAAGGTACTGAGATGCACCCTTGAGGGTACCACCCCAGTGACAAGAGGGGTACTGCGTCAGCGACAGTTTAGTACCTTTATTTCTGAGAGTGTATAGCAATTTACAAGATACAGCCAGTAGACAACAAAAATACATTTGAACTTCATTTACTGACAACCTTAATGCAGTCTTAAATTAATTAGTTTTGTTCATTTTTTTGCTGATGAGGCTATGGGGTACAATGATGTGCTACAGAACCCCACATAAACACAACAAATAACATATTCAACTCGAATTTTTAGTTGAAAAGTACCTTTATATTAAGAATGCAAGTGAGCATAGAGCTTTACCATGCTTTTTACCAGCATGTATAACCCCAGTGAGGGCTGCTGACATTAGAAAGAGTAATTAATATGAGTCAACTCATTAGCAAGAGCAGCAACAAATTAGAGGTGAACACAGATTGCAAGTGAAGGTGATTTACTCTGGTCACAGTCGAACACATGTCCTCCCAGTCTCAAGGTTGTGTTGCAGACATCACAGCGGAAACACTCCCGGTGGAAGAAGTAGCCCTCTGCACTCAGTCGCTCCATCACGTACACACGCTTCTTACAGAAGTGACAGATGTCACTGCCGCCCACGCCCGGAGCAAATTCCCTCCGTACGTTAGCCTGCCGTGAACACACAAACAGAGCACTGAGAGCAGGAACGGAGTTAAACCAGGCTGGAGGCTGAAGGCAAGAGGGCTTTTTTGCTTGCAGAGATTAAGCTGGAAATAGTATTGCAATTAGTATGGTCCCCCATTTGCAAATCAAACTGACTCAAAAATAAGTTGGAGGTGTCAGCCTAACATGACGTGACGTGCAGAGTGTGAACAATGAAAGCAAGTCAAACCCAGATCTGTACACTGAGAGTACATTCTGCACCACATCTACTTCACTGCTTAGCAAAACTGAGAAGACTGTTAAGAACAATTTCTCAAGCTGTACATTGTGAGATGTTAGCCCATATTAATGAAAGAGCAGGCAGTGTTTCCACAGGCCAAATCAAGGCAAAAAACCCAAACAAGTGTTCCCTGCAGAGGATTACAGTAAGTCCTCACTTGACTTGGACTTGAAGAATGTTGTTAAGACAATAAGCTATTTAAGTTGCCAGACCAAAAACCAACACAACTCTGTTATGCAGACTGCATTACTGTCATGGCCTTCACTGTTTCTATTCCATGTCTTTACTTTTTCCTGGTTCGACTGCATGTCTTCCTTTTTCTGGTTCTGTCTTGCTTTGGAGTTGCAACCAGGTGCTGCTGATTTCCACAATGCTGGCTTGTGCAGAGACCTGAGGATAAAAGCTCTGTCTGCAGTGAGCCCTGGAACTCCCCATCTTCTAGCTCCTTGCTCTTTAATAACTTTTAAAAATAAATGTAACATCTTTGCTTAATGTTGTGTTGTCTCCCTTTCATGTTGCCCCACTGTGAGCCAGGCGAGTGTAGCAGTTACACAACTAAAACCAGATTATGGAAAAACAGCCAGAACAGTAATTAGTCTTTGTTTTAACTAAACACTGAGACATGCAAAGTAGCCATTACAAGCAGTTGACAACTCCTTTATATTGTTGCATTAGCCAGCTAATTCAGCACTTTTACCGATCCAGCATCTTGGGACCTTCTGGCTTCTGTCTGTGGACAAAAACATAAATGACTTCACTGCAGCTGCATTACAATACAATCCCCGCTATACCCCAACTCTCCTGTTAGTGGGGAAATTAACATGTGGAACAAGCAAATACATCTATATTAATAGCCACTGGTTCTTCCTACATATCAAGACAACCTGATAAGTCTGCGGTGGGCGAAACAAATCACAGAGCAAGCAAATAAATAAGTATTTAAAGGGGAGAGGGGAAAAACCCCAAGCAAAGCAAACAAAACAAAAAACAAAAAAACCCACAAACATCTCATGATGTTGCTTCAGGAGTAAATATTTAGAAGTGACTTAAAAATCAAATGATTAAAAGAAGTTAAATACAATTAAACTATTGAAATATGGCCTAAAGACCTTTGTGAACTGGGGTGAGAGACTAACAAAGCTTTGTTTTTGCCCTGAATGCAGCTGGGGTCTTTTGTGGGCTGCTTACCAGTGAGAGGACGACTGGGTTGTTGGGTCTGTGATCGGTTTCGTAAAGGATGGCCAGAGTGGCAGCTTTAACACCTATAGCAGAGGAAACCTTTCCAACTGTCCTCTAAACCAGCACAGGGAGATGGATGGAAAAGGAAGAAAGAAAAAGAATGGAAGACAGGAATGTGGGGAGTAGACAGGAATGGACAATAAGAAACGAACAGACAGACAAAAAGGGTACAGTGGACAATAAGAAAGCATGGAATCGGGTACAGATGACGGGCCAAAGACAGGTGCCAAAAAGGGTTTTTTGGAGTGATGCCATAGAAGAACCACTTTTAGTTCCATAAAGAACCTTTCAATGCATGATTCTTTTTAAAAAAAAAAAAAAAAAACAAACAAACGAAAAAAAAACAAAAAAAAACAACTGAAATTACTGTTTCTTTCTTCTACGGCGCCAACTTAAACACTTATAATTCTTTATTTTGAAAAATGCAGTTGATAGCAAGAAGGATGGGGATTGACACAGACACAAGGGAGAAAAAAGGGGGAAAAAGCCATGCTTTAAACACAAAAACTCAGCCAGTTCTTCAGCATTTCTCTTTCTAAAGCACCTATAAAGCATGAAACTTGTTTTAAACCAAGTTTCGGTACTTTGGTAGTCATACAGCTGGTAGAGAAAAACCGTGTGGATGGTGGTGAGACTGCTAACCCTTTTGGAATCACTATTGTGATATTGGCCTGCAATAGTATAGGCCAATATATATACTAATATACCAATATATATACAATAATATACTGCAATAGGCTAGCAATATTGCTTATACACAGCAATACTGTTATTGCATAGAGCTCTAACATGCTAATATACCATCCAAGCAAAGTATTTATCATGAGGTGCTCATATTTTGAAACACAATTCCAAATTACACAGCATTTCTGTTCAAACAAATTCAAATAAATAATCTAACAAAAGTATTTTTGGTCAAAGTAATCCAGGCCATTATTGATTCATCAGTACATTCTTAATACACTGCATGGTGTATCAACATTGCAAAATGTAGCAACATAACAGTATAGCACAGTATGCAATATTAGTATTTGGTTCAGATCATGCAGCCACTGGTCAATCCAGGAGGCATGTTGCTGACCACTGTGCTAAACTTTGCACAACAGCCAAACCAACAACATATCAGTAAGTACTGGTGTCAATAGCTATAAACAGCTTGAGCATGTCACAAAAGTGTTAAGTGTTTCTCTGACTCAAAGTTCCTTTACTCCTTAAAAATAAACAATCATGCATGTCCTAAAAAGGAGTGGCATGCCTGTAAAAACATCTGGTGTCGAGAAAGTAGGACAGAAAATTAAGTTCCCATGGAACTATGGGACAGTCTAGGGACAGTCCGCACTGTAAGGTCAGTTGACAAAGATAAGGAGTGATTTTAGAAAACATAAGAGCAAGAAAAAGTGAATAAAAGCCACTTTAAAATAGCTAAATGTGTGTCTTACATGCAAGACAAATTATCTATTTTTTTGTACACATGCTATGTTAACCATGCATAGTCATGCCAAATCACTGATATTAAAATATTAATTCAAATATTACTACAAATATTAAATACCTGTTTGGAAGGATCAAGGCATTCTATGCGTTTGATTTCAGATCGATCTGTATGCCTTTGGTGATCATTCTGCTGGGACTCAGAATGTCCGTTACACTATAATTAACAGGAAGAGAACCTGTGATTTATATGGTTTATTTCCACTAACTAAAGACTGCCATCAGCGTTCCAGCAACAAATTTGAGGAACAAACCGCAGTCCCTCTGGACATAAACCAGAGAGCTTTATTTGGCCACATACACACCCAGTTAAGCACCGGCGCACTCCTGTAATCATCACCATCACAATAATTACATCAAGCTCCATTTCACAGTGAGGGCCATACATGGGCCAGTGGGTTTTCAACGGCTGTGGCTTGGGAGGCTGTCAGCAGCACAGGGAGGACTGACCAAATCTACACCCGATTCAAAGAGACTATTCAGATAGTGAACTGAAAGCCCTGCTTTAAAGTGATAGTGTACATTTGAATTTTCACCAAACTATTTGTCCATTTATTTATTTTATTCTGGCCGATTCCTCCTCCTAGCTAGTTCTCCCCTGCCACACCATGCTACTAAGCAGGGAGGGTGAAAGGCTCACACGTGCTTCCTCAGAGACACATGAAGTGCCAAAACATGTTTTCAAACTGCCGCAGACACAATGTCACTGTACAGTTCAAGATGCTTACAGGAGAATGCAGCTAACGAGTAATGGAAACTTTCTCCACAGATTAATATCATACAAACTGCACGCCTAAATAATCAAATCTCAATAATCCCATATCCTACATTTTCTCCCTGAGGTCCACCTATGATCTTTTTGCAGCTTTATATACCTGAAAAACAGATATAATTCATGTTTACATGTTCACAGGCTGTTTTTCTCACTGTGCCTTTAAGACTCATATGTAAATGACCTCTGTTCTGATTATCTGGCTTGTGTTGTACCTTAATTAAAAAGTAGTCCAGATTAAACACTAACTTCAGTGTGAATGGGCATGGCTAAACTGCAGTAGACTTATTAGGTAGATATATGTTAATGAGTTGGCTTTTGTGATTTCGTAAAAACAACAAATTCGAAACAGGCTCTTTAAATTCAGCTTAGTTTCCAATTATGGAAAGTATGGACTGGAAAAAAAATTGAGGAAAATTCAGTTTTTCATGATATGGACCTCTTAATCAATCACAAAAATACTTGCTTATGTGGTTTTTGACACTGAGTAACTCACTGTTATCTATTAAAGAACAAAGGTAAATTACACAGCTAAAAACAGTAACAAGAAACACTTTAAAGGGCTGAATTTTGTTCCCACTTTTTTTTCTTGCAGCTGTAGTGCAAAACTAAAAAAAGCAAAGTTCAGACACCAAATGTCTCAGTCGATCTGACTGCATTTGGGGTATGGAGAAAAGCTGTGAGAATTGATTTTTTTTGTCAAGTTGTCACTAAGCTAATAGATCTACTAATGAACTGGAAAATCTATTTATGACTTAAAACAGCATTTAAAACAGAGTGGAACACCATCACGGTGGATTACCCCATTATGAATAACCCATATATAACAGAGGTTGGGAAGAAGAGTGAACTGAGAGGCTGCTAAAGTTACCTGTTTTTGCGGAGGTGGGGGAGGAGGAGAAAGCAGACAAGAAAGAGCAGAGCACGCAGGGAGAGATTGGACCGATAGAGGTTTAGAAGGTGGAGAAACAGGAGCAGGAGAGGGTCCATCTACCTATGAAGGAAGGTAAAGTAGAATAATGAGATAAAAGTAAGAAACAGAAAAAGAGAGGGAAAAACTACAGCATGCTGTTGTAAGTGAACTCCACTGTGATCAGGTATCCATGCTGAAACTGGGACGCAGTGAGCTCTACCAGTACAGTATGTCAACACAAACCTCACCACTGCACAAACTCACTCTTTGGACACAATGATGAAATTCAGGTTGCAGCAATCAAATTAAACTTGTTAGGAAAACTACTAAACCCACAACTTGTTGATCTGAAAGGACGATTTAAACAAAAGACACAAAAAGTGACAGTGCATTCACCAAACACCAATTACGTTTCTATCAAGTAAAGAAAGCTGGTTCACACTAGAAACCAAAACAAAGTGACGATGTTAGTCATCAATCTGACTCGATGTATATCAAAGCAGGCTGGACAGTCCACCACGTTCTGCGATTAGGGATGCAGCAGCTCAGGCAGGATTATACCACTGTTTGATTAAATGATGCTCTAATGTAGCCAGTTCCTGACCATCACCTGAGGTTGCCTGCCAGAGAAGAGGAAGCTCAACTGCTCCGCTCTCTCCCTTATACTCTTTCTGCTGAACTCACGAGCACTTCGAGTCTGTGCTTTCTTCTGCAGGCCAAGAAAACAGCAAAGGGAAGGAAAGAAAGTGTCAAAGTAGGAAAAAGGACAGGCGCAGTTCGCCAACAGCTTTCAGCAATAACACCTTGTGAAGTCTAGATTCAAAAACATGCAATCTTGCACCACACGGAGCTACTGAAGTGGAGGTTTTTGTATTTTTGTTTTTAACCAATTCATTATATTACAGATCTATAAAGCAACCCAAGCTAGAGTAGTTGAGGGGTTAAACCCCTAATGCGAGAGTGAAAAAGCCTGCTTTGTTGGCTTCTACTCTTGAATGTGGAGCACAACGTTTAGCCAGCTAAAGCATGCCTTTATAATTAGCTATAGTGGTAGGTAAATGGCACATATTTGACATCATTATCTACTCTAACGTCTGTTGATAAATGTCACTTACAGTGAAAATCTGAGCAAAATTAGACTATTATTATAAATAGTCACTTTAAAAAGAACTGTTATTCCTGCATAGTGCTTAGTTAACGTCTCATTCTCATGTTAATATTAGGGTACATGTGGCTACTGTTATGCGACTTGCATTATGTTGTGCTACAAGCAATAAAAGCGGCCATGTCTGCTGTGATGGGCCAAGTGTGCCACCTTCATCATCATGCAATTCACCTGACTGATCTGGTCTTCTAGCTGCTGCAGGCGCAGGAACATCCCTCCCAGAGCAGGTGCAGAGGAACGGAGGGGTTCTAGAGACCTACAGGCCAGTGAGGGCTCTTTGGGCTCGGGGAGATGGTTCAAAGACACCAACTGGGCAGCAAGGGTCGAATGGAATGAAGAACTGGGCCGAGGTTCAGGAGTTAGACAACTCGAGCGGGGTTCAGAGGTTTGAGGGCAGGACCAAGGCTCTGTGGTATGGTAACTGAACTGTGGTTCTTGATAAACAGCATGACTGTCTATGTGGGCATATGATGACTGGACTTGACTGTATTGGTGAGAATGCTGGTTTTCTAGATTTCCATGTTTGTAGCCAGGCTGCAGTTGAGACTCAAGGAGTCTCAAGTAAGGGGATGGCTGGAAATGGGCACACACAGTGACACAGTCTGCATATACAGCATAAAGACTTGCTTCAAAAACAGTTTCACAAGAAGAAGAGAATTATTAGATATATGGTTACTCCTTTACTCGCTTGCCACCAAATGTAAACAGTAGGTACTTCTGATAAAATGGCCGTTGGCTTTAGATACAAAGTAGGTGTACTAATAAACTGGTAACTATGTATATGTATATAGTGTTGATGGCATTTCTGTGTTAAGTAAAGGTTTGGCGAATAATTCAATTTACACACTTTTCCACTTACTCCAGATGCAGTCAATCAGCAAGACATGTTAGTGTTGTTTTGGGTCTTTGATTTAGTTGTGGAGTTACAAGTCACCCAAACCTCAACTTGCTCAAACCACATCCAGGTCTTCATTAAAGTTGCGTAGACTTGTCGATGTGGTTTAGGACACAGCAGTTTAGGAAACTTCACCGTGTAGATGAACGCTGCAGTCAGCCATATTAGACAACAGGTGTTTTCTGAATTCCGAATAATCTGCAGAATCAGGCTTCCCTTTGCGTGCATGCACATGGACACACACGTATGCATGTGTGTGTGTGTGTCTATATATATACAAAATAAAACAACAGTCGCAAATGTGATCTGTAGCATCCATATGCCTCCATGATGTTCAAGTACATAAAGATGAGCAAGAATTCAGTTGTTTGAAGTGGCTGCTTCAGTGGCTGTGGATAGTTCAAAATAGGTCATACTGTGGCCTAAACCTGTAAACTGTAATGAAAACCTGGTTGTGGTTTAAGCAGGCTGAGAACAGTTCTGCAGATGCATTTATGGGTAAGATTTAGATATTGATTATTGACTTCTAATGTTTGCTAGCAAGGTTAGTCTTCCAGCTCCTGCACTAAAATAAAAAAAGCAACATTTGGATACCAAACGTCTTGGCTGATCAACTAAGTTTGGGATAAGTGAGGAATTGTGTAAATCTTTTTTTTAATTTTTCGCAGAACCGTTTTTGTAACCCTAATTCAGTCCGTACCAAAGGTTAAGCCTACCTGCCATTTTGGTTTGGATGGGGGAGGAGGGGACTGGGTCACGTGTTTGGGTTTAGCAAAGCGAGGATTTTCAGCCATATCCAGAGAACTGGGTTTTTCCACAGAGGAGTCAGACTCAGGCTCTGACTGATTTACAGAACCACAAGACTGAACAAAAACAAAGATTAAGAAATGAAATGAGAGGTGAGGAAGCCAAATGGAAACAAACATAAAATGCAGTAAATCCTGGAGAACCAAAGTGCTTCGCAGTGTAGTGTACAGGCCTATTACTTCCTATAATATAACAGATTCAGCTAAAGAAGGGTTCGATAACTCAGTTCAAGTGTGAGTTTGAACAGGGAACACTTAACTGCGAACACTGCAATACACTTTATATGAAGACTGAAACTAAAAAAGTAATATGAAAATCCCATGCAGAACTTGCAATTCCCAAGGTGTTAGATACTACCACTCCATGAGCGATTAGCCCCTTACACAGAGCCCCCTCTGCTTACTGTTCAGAGGTCATAAGCAGTTCATAAAGTGCATTATAGTGCTGTGTATGACCTAAATCCTATAATCCCCTCACAGGGAGGTCAGACAACCTCTTATGACCGCAGCTAATCTCAGGCCACAAGATACTGTGAAAAATATTGTTTGACTGGGTTGGAGATTAATGGGAACCAAGAACCACATTGTAACTTAACATTCAAAACAAAAGGTTACAGCAACCTCCTTTATTCATAAGTTACCCGTTGCAAGACTCAATAGTTCAAGTGCTCTAAAACAAAAATAGATCACTAAACAGGTTTGAAATGCCACACATTTTCATCACGACAGAGAATGCATGTGCACTCAAAGGGGGTGCTTGAGCCTCTGCAATATACAGGTCACCTCTTGGTTAGCATGTATAATAGTGTTTATATGAAGTGCTGAAACTCAGTAGTAAGGGACACTAATAATTTTCTAAACGATGTCCTTTTCCTGTACTCCAATAGAGTTATAAGTCACTTATTCACAGCAATTAGATAGCATAGTCAGTTACAGACTTGGTCTGTAGGTTCAAATTGCTGTAGACAGGGTTCAAATCACTGCTCGGGCAGTAAAGCAAAGATCTGTTCACCTTGGAAAAACAACTCTAAGTTTGGTTTCCTCTGAAACATGACTACACTGTCTGTCTCCTAAAATGTCAATGCACAAGCCTGTAACGGAACATATGCAAAGCAACAGACAGCTCACAGTTGGCAATACTAGTAACATCAATGAAACAGAACACCGAGGTCTCATTCATCAATGCGTCTGAAGTCTTAGAGAAAATCTAAATCATGTCTAACCAGATGCTTTTTAAACCATCATCTCAGCAAATTATCACATCTACAGCATGAGCTGAATGCTTGAATCACATCAAAAATAAAAATAAATTTAAACATCTGAGCACTGAATCTTTTGAATTTGACCTTTCATCTAGCATACACTGAAATATGCACATCTAACTGTCCTCAGCAATGGTTTTGTGAGACTCTTTAGATACAGGTGAAAGAGATAGGACTGGTGGATTTGCTGGGCCTCAAGCGAGTCTCACAGACAGGCGTTCAAATAGGATTATAGTGACAGTTAAGAGGCCGAACTGGAGATGATTTCCTTGCTTGCTTGAGAACATCAGGACTGCTTATGCACATGAGAAACAAATGGCACTGGGCCACCAAGCACCTCAGTGGACCCTTCAACAGTAATCTAACCATTAAACACTTGGCTCTGCATTGTTTTTACACTCAAAGATCATCTATGTCAAAATGCTCAATGCACATAAGAAAATATTCAGTTATTGGTTAGACTGTTTGCATTTTGCAGCTTCTGCAATACGCAGGACAATATCATGGTACTGATTAAACATCATGTTATGCTAATAGTTTTTTTTACCACTAACTGGTGAGAACTCCTCAAAGATTTGGTTCAAGAAGCTGTAATCACTGCTTGTCTTTAGTGCTCTACCACAACATGAGTGAAGCAGTGAAGCAATTTAGCACCGCTGGAAGAGCGTACTACATAATCACTGCAGTTACTGCCAATGTATTAACAAAAGAAGTACATAAGAACTAGGAGTGGCCAGTATGGCGATATTTATCTTCATGATAAATTCCTTCACATTAACACTAGGCGAAAAGTGTCATCGGTACTTATAGAACACTTCACAAATGCATGTTTCATTATAAAGGGAGTTAATGAGTCATATTTAGTTAGACTTAGGCAGCACAGTATGCAAAATGCTAAACAAAAAAAATTGCTGTACTTAGTTTTTTACCAGTATTTTTTGAAACATGCTTTTTTGTCCATTACAACTCAAACATCAAATAACAAAACATACATGAATAAATAAAACAATGATACATATTCTGCATCTTGAAAATATCTCAGAAGTATTATGATATCATATTTTTGCCATATCACCCTCCTCCGATAAGAACAGATTTAGGAACAGCTAAGCACCGGCTCAGAAAAGTCTAAGAACTGACTTAGGACTCAAAAACTGTTACCTGTCGACGCAAGGCACAGCTAGGTGCATTCTCCTCAAACTTGGCCAAAAGCTGGGTCGCCATGGAGCGCACCTTATTCTCCTTCTGTTCCAGGCCTTCCCCTGTAGTTAAGGCACCCTGACCGGACAGCTTCAATAGAGATGGAAAAAGCAGTTATCAGCATGTAGATTAGAGGCAACAGACAGCACACCTGATGTCTAAAAGAGAGGTTCTGCTTAAAACGCACCTCTTCTGGGTAGTTGCTGCCTTTTCTTCTTTTCTTGTTCGGGTCATTGTCTTCTAACTTCTTATCATCCTTTGAATGAGAAGTAAC